>NC_136000.1:30569358-30586858 GCF_048128805.1 Centroberyx gerrardi
ACAAGCAGACATGACGAGCACTTCTTTGCATATGTAGGATGTAAATGAAAGCTGCGCTAGGCAAGAGTTTTATGTCAAAATCCACCCGTCTTATCAGTCTGAATCATAAAGTGAGGCTGCAGTAGAGAAGAGCGTCCCAACGTCACTGATTCAGATGCAGCAGATTCACCTTTTTTCTCAAATTTTATTCTGATGTTGGTATACGCACTGGAGGGAAATATTCTCCACAAACACAAAGTGACAAATCATAACAGGAAAATGCATATTTTGCCTCTCTTGCCACTTTAGCATCACAGACCGGCGAGGTTGGTAAACATGAGCTGTGTTCAGTTTACTGATGTCACCTTACAGGATTTCTTGGTATTGAAGTCCTCAAGATTCAAATAAAGTGAAAGAGATTTCTTTTAAAATAATTAATAAATGTTATCCAGTAAAAATGAATTTAGTTAAATACAAAGTTGACTTAGACACGAAATGTTGCTTTTGTAACAAGATGAAACATTGTGTCACCTCTTTTGGGATTGCTGTTATAGCTACACTTTTTGGAGGGACTTAAAAAACGACTTCATAATGTCAATATTCCAGTTAATCTTGAATTGAAACATGTCTTATTTGGAGCTACAGATGAAGACATTCAAAATCACTACATTTTTAACCTTTATGGGTAAATATCACATTCATACCAGCAAGTTTTCTAATCAAAAACCTAACTATTTTGTTTTTAAAACAAAGTGTTATATAGATTCTATTAAAGAAGAAGTAATCACCCCAAAGCTTTAAACATATAGCTATTGCCATTTTTAGTATATTTTAATATTTTTCCCCAAGCCTATTCTCTTATACCTTTGGATTTTCTGTTATTATTATTGATGCTTCTTTTTTGTTTTGTATGATGTTACTCATGAAAGTTTCATACTTTCATATATGTATTTGTATGACTTGAATAAAAAACTAAATAAATGAAAAGTCCTCAAAATTGAAACAGTTAGCTCTCATTACCACTTAAGGCCGCCAACATGCAAAAATTGCATAGTGCAGCTTTAACAGTAATAACTAGAAAAGTTTAAGGCATAGTACTTTGTATTTGTATTTTGTATTTTGAATAAGAAGGCCTACTTGACATTTTGTTGTTTTTCGTGTGTGTGTGTGTGTGTGTGTGTGTGTGTGTGTGTGTGTGTGTGTGTGTGCGTGTGTGTATTCCTAGGTGTGATAGCCCTTAGTCAGGAGTTGGGGAATCTAGCTGTGGGTCTCAGACACCTCTCTCTGTCCAGGGTGTCTATGTCCGCCAGAGGTACGCACACACACACACACACACACACACACACAAACACACTCCTCCATCCGGCTCCTCCTCCTCAATCTTCCCAGATGAGGGAAGGTCCTCCTCTTTCTAAATTCTACACTTCTCTGTCCACCCTCCTCCTCCTCTCTCTTCTTCTCAATCCTGCTCTTCATGCTCCTCCTTCTCAGGATTGTTTATTGTTTATTTGGATCCCCATTGGTTGTTACCACGGCAACAACTACTCTTCCTGGGATCCAGGATGGAGGGGGATGGAGAGGGAAGATTGACGAGAAGGCGCAGAATGGAAAAAGAGGAGGAGGATGTCCTAAAATGGATGCCGTACTTTCCATCTGTCACTCATCTATCTGTCACTCTCTGTGTGTGTTGCCAGGTCTGGGCTGTCTGTGTCAGGAACTGTCTACCTGTCAGCTATTCTCAGCTTCTCTGACCCATCTGGATCTTTCCGGAAACCCTGGCAGCCTGGCTACCGAGGAGGCCACGGTACACGCTGCTGTGTGTGTGTGTGTGTGTGTGTGTGTGTGTTGCTTGAAGAAGTTTTTATATTCCTAAAAATAACAAGAATGCACACAAACATGCATTCCAATACTTCAGGGCATTCTTGAGAACTGGGGCAGAAAGTTTTACATTTTTGCAAAAAAAAAAAAAAAAAGTTTAAAATCTCTCAATACTTCTGTTTGTAGATGAAGCTCTAAGATATCGAATCATGTTCCGGGCAATCGCCTGGTTTTGTCTTTTTTTTTTTTCCAGAGCATTACCTATTTTGTGTCATATTGATAAAAAAAACATCTGATTTATTCGGTCCCAAACAGATTCAAATTCCCATAATCCTTTCAAATTCTAGAATACGTCACTTTTTCTTATAAATCAAGAAGATAACATAATACTTCTGAACATAATTAACACATTTGATGTTTGGAAACGCAAGTATTTTAATAGATCAGCCCCGGATATATTCACATTTCTTTTAAATCAACACATTCAGTATCATCTTTTAAATCACTTTAAACTTTTATAGACTCGCTTTTATGTCATTGTTTTTGATCTGGCCCACTTTTAATCTTGTCCTGTTCCTTATGTTTTCTTTATTCCTATTTGCATATTTATTTATTCTTCTTTCAACCTATTTTTCCTTTTGATTGTGTTTCCTATTTTTATCTCCTCATTATGTATTTTACTTTTCTTGTTTTTATGCCTTCCTGTTAAAGCGCTAAATTCCACTTTTAGGTCAGTGTTACATAAATAAAGCTTATTATTTCGATTATTATTACATCAAAACAAATCCTGCAGCACTGGTTTGAGGTCATGCGTACAGAATATGCACTGTACCACAGCAAGCATCCGCCCTGCTGAGGTGTCCTTGAGCAAAACACTGAGGGTGCATTCCATTACAAAACGATTGCTCCTCGCCTCGCACACGTGTCATTTTCTCTACACATTTCTGACGGTGTGGAGCTGGGCTTAGCCTAGCCTCCTTCATGTGTCTTTTAACCATTTGGAACATCCTTAATGATGGCGGCTCATTTTTGGATGCCGAGTAACGAGTAGTCGAGGAGGATAAGACGCATTTTGGCTAAATGGAACGCACCCTGAATCACTGCCAGCTGACCTCTGACCTCCTGTGCAGAGGGGCAAGAGAAAAGATAGTTTCCCTAATAGAGAAGAGCATATTATGATCTGACGACGATCTGATGATGACTAGACTGTGTCAAATTGTGGCATAAAACACAACAGGAAGGGGTATAGAGGTTTCCATGGCTACAGATGACACATCTTGTGTGACATTGTGTGGTAAACAATGTCAGTGGATAGAACGAATTGAGAACAAGAGAAAGAGCAAACTGGAACCGGAAATTGACTGAATTCATTAGTCATCAATTTTGACTAATGTAAAACTACAATTTCTAGCCACTTTTTTGAACAATATGAAAATGCGATCACACAAATAGATTTACACATAAGAGACCAGATGGAAAAATAAAATCCTAAATATTTTAAATGTGATAAAATATGAAATTGTTGTGCAAGTCCCAGTTCTCAAGAATCACTTAAATTTAATTCAGTGTGAATTGAGAACAAAAATTGGAAAGCTATGGCCTGAAATTAATCTAAAGCCCACTTTGTATCATCAGAAGCTTTGTTTACATAGTGATTTATCTGAATGAATGAATATGTTTTTATGCTTAAATTTATCAACTGACAGGACTAACAGTATGTGAGCCTAAACTGGGTTTCAGATTGTATTTTTAAGTACAAATCCTAAATTTATTTGGCTATGTAGGCTATATTTGAGTCTACTTTTGCATAAGTCAATAAATAATACATCAATTTCAGTGGAGTTGCCCTTGAAGGGTATACTAACCTGGTTGTTAGAAATGTGTTAAAAATCAGAATTGTATGAATTGTAAGTAAAGTATTTGAACACATTTACGTGCCTGTTGGCCTGTGTTTGATGTGGGGAATACATTCTGTATATGGCCACTGGTTCTCAGTGTGTGTGTGTGTGTGTGTGTGTGTGTGTGTGTGTGTGTGTGCGTGTGTGTGTGTGTGTTTCAGTTTCTCTTCAGGTTCCTGTCCAGTTGTAACTCTCTGTCCCATCTGGACCTCAGTGGTACCGACTGCCCTCTGGACACGGTCAGCAATCAAGACAGTTTTAAATTATTTTTTGCATTCTCTATGAAAGTAGTTTTCAAAAAAATCCATCACTCTGGGCTACATTCCAAGAGTCCATATCCCATAAAATGCACATATTTTCATGGACCAATTTTAGTGTTTCATTTGAGACGACTGAGCTTAATCCAATCCAATCCTGTTGATTTTATGTTTATGATATTATGTTTATGAGCAATGCATTTAGTGAATATCATACTATCTATAGACATAATCAAACCTTTTCAATAAATTTCAACATTTAACAATTCTTTTGGTCCTTCATTCCTGCCACCTCCTGTCATGTTTTTTCATACTTTGCACTAATTTAAGCTTCATACATTTCTTCGAAATATGTTGAAATGTTGGAGTTATCGGTTGCTGCATTATGTTATACCCCGTATTTGCTTTCTTCTTATATATATTCTTATATATATATTACAGTTTCATCTAATCTGATCACATTATTTTTTATCTTAACAGATAACGTGTATTAGAGTTCTTCACTGGTCATTTTGTATACTTGATTCTTACTCATTCTAATTTTCCCTTCCAGTTATTTGTATCTCTATCTGCTGGATGTTGTTCCAAACTGATCCACCTCAACTTGGCCAGGAATGCTTTTAGCCACAGGTGAGCCCCAACAGGAACTTTTTACAGTTTATTAATGTGATGTGAATGATTTGTATCAAAGGACAAAATTAGTGTTTTTGAGATGCGGGCCCTGTCTTATTCTTGTCTTGAGAGGAGATTGACATCTTTCTCCATTATTGAGATATTGGGGAGCCATTTTGCACGGATTCATCAGTGCTGTAGGCTTCTGGTGTATCTGAAAAAACAAAAACTGGTGTCTGGTAGCTCTTTCCTAGGAAGTGATGGGTTTAATATGTCCGGTTTGTTTGGAATAAACAGAAGCCCTCTAAAAAGAAGGCATTACATTTAGAATAGCGTGTGTTAGTAGAGAGAAAGACCCAACTTAAATGTCCATGTGTAAATATGATTGTTTTTGTGTGTGTGTGTGTGTATTTGTATGCGTGTATAGAAAGGTGCGGGAGGTGACTAGGAGCATTCGAGAGTTCTTCAGTCAGAGCTGTGAGCTAAAATACGTGGGCCTATCTGCAACCAAACTACCCCCACAAGCTCTCAGGTGGGTGGTGCCACAAGTAAAACCTAACCTAACTAAAACTAAACCTAACCTATTGTATTGTACCTGTTGTGCAGTACAGTGGTTCTCACAGTGGGGTCTGGGGGTTCCAGGAGTCCTTGAGTCTTTGAGGGAGTTACATCTGTCTTTGAGGGGATTGCAGGTGTCTGTGAGGGGGATCCAGGTGTCTTTGAGGAGGTTCCAGGTGTAATGAAGGGGTTCCATCTGTCTTTGAGGGGGTTCCAGGTGTCTTTGAGGGGGTTCCAAGTGTCTTTGAGGGGGTTCCATCTGTCTTTGAGGGGGTTCCAGGTGTCTTTGAGGAGGTTCCAGGTGTAATGAGGGGGGTTTCATCTGTCTTTGAGGTGGTTCCAGGTGTCTTTGAGGAGGTTCCAGGTGTCTTTGAGGGGGTTCAACCTGTCTTTGAGGGTGTTCCAGGTGTCTTGGAGGGGGTTCCAGCTGTTTTTGACAGGGTTCCAGGTGTGTTTGAGGAGGTTCCAGGTGTCTTTGAGGGGGTTCAATCTGTCTTTGAGGGTGTTCCAGGTGTCTTGGAGGGGGTTCCATCTGTCTTTGACGGGGTTCCAGGTGTGTTTGAGGAGGATCCAGATGTCTTGGAGGGGGTTCCATCTGTCTTTGACGGGGTTCCAGGTGTCTTTGAGGAGGATCCAAGTATATTTGAGGGGGTTCCATCTGTCTTTGAGGGGGTACAAGGTGTCTTTGAGAAGGTTCCAGGTGTCTTTGAGGGGGTTCCATCTGTCTTTGAGGGGGTTCCAGGTATCTCAGAGGGGGTTCCATCTGTATTTGAGTAGCTTCCAGGTGTCTTTTAGGGGGGTTCCATCTGTCTTTGAGGGGGTTCCAGGTGTCTTTGAGGAGGATCCAGGTGTCTTTGAGGAGGTTCCAGGCGTAATGAGGGGGGTTCCATCTGTCTTTGAGGAGGTTCCAGGTGTGTTTGAGGAGGTTCCAGGTGTCTTTGAGGGGGTTCAACCTGTCTTTGAGGGTGTTCCAGGTGTCTTGGAGGGGGTTCCATCTGTCTTTGACAGGGTTCCAGGTGTCTTTGAGGAGGATCCAGATGTCTTGGAGGGGGTTCCATCTGTCTTTGACGGGGTTCCAGGTGTCTTTGAGGAGGATCCAGGTATATTTGAGGGGCTTCCATCTGTCTTTGAGGGGGTACAAGGTGTCTTTGAGAAGGTTCCAGGTGTCTTTGAGGGGGTTCCAGGTATCTCAGAGGGGGTTCCATCTGTATTTGAGTAGCTTCCAGGTGTCTTTTAGGGGGGTTCCATCTGTCTTTGAGAGGGGTTCCAGGTGTCTTTGAAGAGGTTTCAGGTGTCTTTGAGGAGGTTCCAGGCGTAATGAGGGGGTTCCATCTGTCTTTGAGGAGGATCCAGGTGTCTTTGAGGAGGTTCCAGGTGTAATGAGTGGGGTTCCATCTGTCTTTGAGGAGGTTCCAGGTGTGTTTGAGGAGGTTCCAGGTGTCTTTGAGGGGGTTCAATCTGTCTTTGAGGGTGTTCCAGGTGTCTTGGAGGGGGTTCCATCTGTCTTTGACGGGGTTCCAGGTGTCTTTGAGGAGGATCCAGATGTCTTGGAGGGGGTTCCATCTGTCTTTGACGGGGTTCCAGATGTCTTTGAGGAGGATCCAAGTATATTTGAGGGGGTTCCATCTGTCTTTGAGGGGGTACAAGGTGTCTTTGAGAAGGTTCCAGGTGTCTTTGAGGGGGTTCCATCTGTCTTTGAGGGGGTTCCAGGTATCTCAGAGGGGGTTCCATCTGTATTTGAGTAGCTTCCAGGTGTCTTTTAGGAGGGTTCCATCTGTCTTTGAGGGGGTTCCAGGTGTCTTTGAGGAGGATCCAGGTGTCTTTGAGGAGGTTCCAGGCGTAATGAGGGGGGTTCCATCTGTCTTTGAGGAGGTTCCAGGTGTGTTTGAGGAGGTTCCAGGTGTCTTTGAGGGGGTTCAACCTGTCTTTGAGGGTGTTCCAGGTGTCTTGGAGGGGGTTCCATCTGTCTTTGACAGGGTTCCAGGTGTCTTTGAGGAGGATCCAGATGTCTTGGAGGGGGTTCCATCTGTCTTTGACGGGGTTCCAGGTGTCTTTGAGGAGGATCCAGGTATATTTGAGGGGCTTCCATCTGTCTTTGAGGGGGTACAAGGTGTCTTTGAGAAGGTTCCAGGTGTCTTTGAGGGGGTTCCAGGTATCTCAGAGGGGGTTCCATCTGTATTTGAGTAGCTTCCAGGTGTCTTTTAGGGGGGTTCCATCTGTCTTTGAGGGGGTTCCAGGTGTCTTTGAAGAGGTTTCAGGTGTCTTTGAGGAGGTTCCAGGCGTAATGAGGGGGTTCCATCTGTCTTTGATGGGGTTCCAGGTGTCTTTGACGGGGTTCCAAGTGTCTTTGAGGGGGTTCCATCTGTCTTTGAGGGGGATCCGGGTGTCTTTGAGGAGGTTGCAGGTGTCTTTGAGGGGGTTCAACCTGTCTTTGAGGGTGTTTCAGGTGTCTTTGAGGGGGTTCCATCTGTCTTTGACGGGGTTCCAGGTGTCTTTGAGGAGGTTCCGGGTATTTTTTAGGGGGTTCAACCTGACTTTGAGGGTGTTCCAGGTGTCTTGGAGGGGGTTCCATCTGTCTTTGAGGGGGTTCCAGGTGTCTTTGAGGAGGATCCAGGTGTCTTTGAGGAGGTTCCAGGCGTAATGAGGGGGTTCCATCTGTCTTTGGGAGGTTCCAGGTGTCTTTGAGGAGGTTCCGGGTGTTTTTTAGGGGGTTCAACCTGACTTTGAGGGTGTTCCAGGTGTCTTGGAGGGGGTTCCATCTGTCTTTGAGGGGATTCCAGGTGTCTTTGAGGAGGATCCATGTGTCTTTGAGGAGGTTCCAGGCGTAATGAGGGGGGTTCCATCTGTCTTTGGGAGGTTCCAGGTGTCTTTGAGGAGGTTCCGGGTGTTTTTTAGGGGGTTCAACCTGACTTTGAGGGTGTTCCAGGTGTCTTTGAGGGGGTTCCATCTGTCTTTGAGGGGGTTCCAGGTGTCTTTGAGAAGGATCCAGATGTCTTGGAGGGGGTTCCATCTGTCTTTGATGGGGTTCCAGGTGTCTTTGAGGAAGATCAAGGTGTATTTGAGGGGTTTCCATCTGTCTTTGAGGGGGTTCCAGGTGTCTTTGAGAAGGTTCCAGGTGTCTTTGAGGGTGTTCCAGGTATCTTTGAGGGGGTTCCATCTGTATTTGAGTAGCTTCCAGGTGTCTTTTAGGGGGGTTCCATCTGTCTTTGAGCGGGTTCCATCTGTCTTTGAGTAGATTCCAGGTGTCTTTGACGGGGGTTCCAGGTGTCTTTGAGGGGGTTCCAGGTGTCTTTGAGGAGGTTCCAGACGTAATGAGGGGGTTCCATCTGCCTTTGAGGGAGTTCCAGGTGTCTTTGAGGGGGTTCCATCTGTCTTTGATGGGGTTCCAGGTGTCTTTGAGGAGGATCCAGGTGTCTTGGAGGGGGTTCCATCTGTCTTTGAGGGGGTTCCAGGTGTCTTTGAGGAGGTTCCAGGCATAATGAGGGGGTTCCATCTGTCTTTGAGGGGGTTCCATCTGTCTTTGAGGGGGCTCCATCTGTCTTTGAGGGGGTTCCAGGTGTCTTTAAGGAGGTTTCAGGCATAATGAGGGGGTTCCATCTGTCTTTGAGGGGGTTCCATCTGTCTTTGAGGAGGTTTCAGGCATAATGAGGGGGTTCCATCTGTCTTTGAGGGGGTTCCAGGTGTCTTTGAGGGGGTTCAACCTGTCTTTGAGGGTGTTCCAGGTGTCTTGGAGGGGGTTCCATCTGTCTTTGACGGGGTTCCAGGTGTCTTTGAGGAGGATCCAGGTGTCTTGGAGGGGGTTCCATTTGTCTTTGACGGGGGTTCCAGGTGTCTTTGAGGAGGTTCCAGACGTAATGAGGGGGTTCCATCTGCCTTTGAGGGAGTTCCAGGTGTCTTTGAGGGGGTTCCATCTGTCTTTGATGGGGTTCCAGGTGTCTTTGAGGAGGATCCAGGTGTCTTGGAGGGGGTTCCATCTGTCTTTGAGGGGGTTCCAGGTGTCTTTGAGGAGGTTCCAGGCATAATGAGGGGGTTCCATCTGTCTTTGAGGGGGTTCCATCTGTCTTTGAGGGGGCTCCATCTGTCTTTGAGGGGGTTCCAGGTGTCTTTAAGGAGGTTTCAGGCATAATGAGGGGGTTCCATCTGTCTTTGAGGGGGTTCCATCTGTCTTTGAGGAGGTTTCAGGCATAATGAGGGGGTTCCATCTGTCTTTGAGGGGGTTCCAGGTGTCTTTAAGGAGGTTTCAGGCATAATGAGGGGGTTCCATCTGTCTTTGAGGGGGTTCCATCTGTCTTTGAGGAGGTTTCAGGCATAATGAGGGGGTTCCATCTGTCTTTGAGGGGGTTCCAGGTGTCTTTGAGGGGGTTCAACCTGTCTTTGAGGGTGTTCCAGGTGTCTTGGAGGGGGTTCCATCTGTCTTTGACGGGGTTCCAGGTGTCTTTGAGGAGGATCCAGGTGTCTTGGAGGGGGTTCCATTTGTCTTTGACGGGGTTCCAGGTGTCTTTGAGGATGATCCAGGTGTCTTTGAGGGGGTTCCATCTGTCTTTGAGGGGGTACAAGGTGTCTTTGAGAAGGTTCCAGGTGTCTTTGAGGGGGTTCTATCTGTCTTTGAGGGGTTTCCAGGTATCTCTGAGGGGGTTCCATCTGTATTTGAGTAGCTTCCAGGTGTCTTTTAGGGGGGTTCCATCTGTCTTTGAGGGGGTTCCAGGTGTCTTTGAGGGGGTTCAACCTGTCTTTGAGGGTGTTCCAGGTGTCTTGGAGGGGGTTCCATCTGTCTTTGACAGGGTTCCGGGTGTCTTTGAGGAGGATCCAGGTGTCTTGGAGGGGGTTCCATCTGTCTTTGAGGGGGTTACATGTGTCTTTGAGGAGGTTCCAGGCATAATGAGGGGGTTCCATCTGTCTTTGAGGGGGTTCCATCTGTCTTTGAGGGGGTTCCAGGTGTCTTTGAGGGGGTTCAACCTGTCTTTGAGGGTGTTCCAGGTGTCTTGGAGGGGGTTCCATCTGTCTTTGATGGGGTTCCAGGTGTCTTTGTGGAGGATCCAGGTGTCTTTGAGGAGGTTCCAGGCGTAATGAGGGGGGTTCCATCTGTCTTTGGGAGGTTCCAGGTGTCTTTGAGGAGGTTCCAGGTGTTTTTTAGGGGGTTCAACCTGAATTTGAGGGTGTTCCAGGTGTCTTTGAGGGGGTTCCATCTGTCTTTGAGGGGGTTCCAGGTGTCTTTGAGAAGGATCCAGATGTCTTGGAGGGGGTTCCATCTGTCTTTGAGGGGGTACAAGGTGTCTTTGAGAAGGTTCCAGGTGTCTTTGAGGGGGTTCCAGGTATCTCTGAGGGGGTTCCATCTGTATTTGAGTAGCTTCCAGGTGTCTTTTAGGGGGGTTCCATCTGTCTTTGAGGGGGTTCCAGGTGTCTTTGAGGGGGTTCCAGGTGTCTTTGAGGGGGTTCAACCTGTCTTTGAGGGTGTTCCAGGTGTCTTGGAGGGGGTTCCATCTGTCTTTGACAGGGTTCCGGGTGTCTTTGAGGAGGATCCAGGTGTCTTGGAGGGGGTTCCATCTGTCTTTGAGGGGGTTACATGTGTCTTTGAGGAGGTTCCAGGTGTAATGAGGGGGTTCCATCTGTCTTTGAGGGGGTTCCAGGTGTCTTGGAGGGGGTTCAACCTGTCTTTGAGGGTGTTCCAGGTGTCTTGGAGGGGGTTCCATCTGTCTTTGATGGGGTTCCAGGTGTCTTTGAGGAGGATCCAGGTGTCTTTGAGGAGGATCCAGGTGTCTTTGAGGAGGTTCCAGGCGTAATGAGGGGGGTTCCATCTGTCTTTGGGAGGTTCCAGGTGTCTTTGAGGAGGTTCCAGGTGTTTTTTAGGGGGTTCAACCTGACTTTGAGAGTGTTCCAAGTGTCTTTGAGGGGTTCCATCTGTCTTTGAGGGGGTTCCAGGTGTCTTTGAGAAGGATCCAGGTGTCTTGGAGGGGGTTCCATCTGTCTTTGACGGGGTTCCAGGTGTCTTTGAGGAGGATCCAGGTGTATTTGAGGGGTTTCCATCTGTCTTTGAGGGGGTTCCAGGTGTCTTTGAGAAGGTTCCAGGTGTCTTTGAGGGGGTTCCATCTGTCTTTGAGGGGGTTCCAGGTATCTTTGAGAAGGTTCCATCTGTATTTGAGTAGCTTCCAGGTGTCTTTGAGGGGGTTCCAGGTGTCTTTGAGAAGGTTCCAGGTGTCTTTGAGGGGGTTCCATCTGTCTTTGAGGGGGTTCCATCTGTCTTTGAGGGGGTTCCAGGTATCTTTGAGAAGGTTCCATCTGTATTTGAGTAGCTTCCAGGTGTCTTTTAGGGGGGTTCCAGGTATCTTTGAGGGGGTTCCATCTGTATTTGAGTAGCTTCCAGGTGTCTTTTAGGGGGTTTCCATCTGTCTTTGAGTAGATTCCAGGTGTCTTTGACGGGGGTTTCAGGTGTAATGAGGGGGTTCCATCTGTCTTTGAGGGGGTTCCAAGTGTCTTGGAGGGGGTTCCATCTGTCTTTGGCGGGGTTCCAGGTGTCTTTGAGGAGGATCCAGGTGTCTTTGAGGGGGTTCCAGGTGTCTTTGAGGAGGTTCCAGGTGTAATGAGGGGGTTCCATCTGTCTTTGAGGGGGTTCCAGGTGTCTTTGAGGGGGTTCAACCTGTCTTTGAAGGTGTTCCAGGTGTCTTGGAGGGGGTTCCATCTGTCTTTGATGGGGTTCCAGGTGTCTTTGAGGAGGATCCAGGTGTCTTGGAGGGGGTTCCATCTGTCTTTGAGGGGGTTCCAGGTGTCTTTGACGAGGTTCCAGGCATAATGAAGGGGTTCCATCTGTCTTTGAGGGGGTTCCAGGTGTCTTTGAGGGGGTACAAGGTGTCTTTGAGAAGGTTCCAGGTGTCTTTGAGGGGGTTTCATCTGTCTTTGAGGGGGCTCCATCTGTCTTTGAGGGGGTTCCAGGTGTCTTTGAGGAGGTTTCAGGCGTAATGAGGGGGTTCCATCTGTCTTTGAGGGGGTTCCAGGTGTCTTTGAGGGGGTTCAACCCGTCTTTGAGGGTGTTCCAAGTGCCTTGGAGGGGGTTCCATCTGTCTTTGGCTGGGTTCCAGGTGTCTTTGAGGAGGATCCAGGTGTCTTGGAGGGGGTTCCATTTGTCTTTGACGGGGTTCCAGGTGTCTTTGAGGAGGTTCCAGGCGTAATGAGGGGGTTCCATCTGTCTTTGAGGGGGTTCCAGGTGTCTTTGAGGGGGTTCCAAGTGTCTTTGAGGGGGCTCCATCTGTCTTTGAGGGGGTTCCAGGTGTCTTCGAGGAGGTTCCAGGTGTAATGAGGGGGGTTCCATCTGTCTGAGGGAGTTCCATCTGTCTTTGAGGGGGTTCCAAGTGTCTTTGAGGTGGTTCCATCTGTCTTTGAGGGGGTTCCAGGTGTAATGAGGGGGGTTCCATCTGTCTTTCAGGGAGTTCCATCTGTCTTTGAATGGGTTCCAGGTGTCTTTGAGGGGGTTCCAAGTGTCTTTGAGGGGGTTCAATCTGTCTTTGAGGGGGTTCCATCTGTCTTTGAGGGAGTTCATGATGTCTTTGAGGGGGGTTCCAGGTGTCTTTGAGGGGGTTCCAAGTGTCTTTGAGGGGGTTCCATCTGTCTTTGAGGGAGTTCATGATGTCTTTGAGGGGGGTTCCAGGTGTCTTTGAGGGGGTTCCATCTGTGTTTGAGGGGGTTCCAGGTGTCTTTGAGGAGGTTCGAGTCGTCTTTGAGGGGGTTCAATCTGTCTTTGATGGGGTTCCATCTGTCTTTGAGTAGATTCAAGGTGTCTTTGACGGAGGTTCCATCTGTCTTTGAGGGGGGTTCCATCTGTATTTGAAGGAGCTCCAGGGGTCTTTGAGGGGGTTCCAGGTGTCTTGAGGGGGTTCCATTTGTCTTTGATGGGGGTTCCAAGTGTCTTTGAGGGGGTTCCAGGAATTCTTGAGGGGGTTCCAGGGGTTGTTGATGAGATTCTAGGGGGTCACCAGCAACATGAGGAATAGTTTAACTTCACTATCATTTAAATCAACAGAAATTATCCATATTAGAGAATGTATAAGAATTATTATTGTAATCATAGTTTTCACACTCACCACTATTATCTCCCCACATACAGTGTAGACAGTACCATTCAATACTAAATCAATTCTAAATGAGCTTTTATTGGCATTACATATATGTGTATATATTGCCAAAGCATACAACAACAAATACAACAAAATGCAGGACAAAATTAAATAAATAAGTTATAAAACAGATCAGAGTGTTTTTACACAGAATATTGGTGAATAACTACAACGATCAGCATTCCATAGTTACAAAAAGTTTCCAAATCAACAACAATAATAATGTCCCCCATATGGATCCCTGGGACTAAATCTGATCAAATTGGGGTCCATGACCCCTAATGTGAGTCTATTTAGGGGCCTGTGACATGAAAACATTTGACAAGCCCTGCTACAGATTGATATACTTTTGTATGGATATGTCATGTTTTCTTTTCCAATTCTAGGTTATTATTACAGGGTCTGGCAACCAACACTCGTCTCTGTGGGCTAGAGCTGGACCTCAGTAGCTGTGAGGTACACACACACACACACACACACACACACACACACACAAGCACTTGCATGGAAAAAAAACTTTTTCACAAATGATTCTGTTACCAACACTACTCGCTGTGACCTAATTACTGTGTGTCTCTGTGTGTGTGTGTGTGTGTGTATGTGTGTGTGTGTGTCTGTGTGTGTAGCTACGTTCAGCGGGGGCTCAGGTGATACAGGAGCACATCTTTGAAGCCATGGCCATAAGCAGTCTGGATATCTCTGACAATGGTATGCAAACCACACACACATACACACACACACACACACACACACATACACACACACACACACACACACACACACACACACACACACACACAAACTGCCTACAACATGTTGAGGGGCTGTTGTTGAACTAATTATGTGCAATACTATTGTGGCAGTGTTACCGTTTACACTGTTCATCATTTTTGTGGTTGTGCTACTGTTTAGTCAGCAGAGGGTGCTGGTCTATTTCATTTCTGTGGCAGTGCCACTGTTCAGTCAGTCCTAACACTAAAACCACAAATAACCACAATCTGCTCATATAAAATCAAGCTATATAAAGACACTCCACCTAAACAATCACAAATGAAAAGCACATAACTTAGCACAGTGTACTTTGGACCAAAGATGAACACATTAAAAGAAAGAACCTTCCACAGACCCACTTCAGCAGTGGTTCTCAACATGATGGTCGGGTCCATGCAGGGGAAAACCAATATGTCTACTGTACAAATTTATTATCATGTCTGTTTTTTCAGATTTTTCACTAATTCTTGCTTTTTCTTGTGAAATACTGAATAGTTTTCAGCCTCTAGGCCATCTCTGATAATCAAATGAAACGAAAAGTAGGAGAGTAGGCATCGCTTCGATTTAAGGGGTCATGAGGCAAAAAGTGTGAGAACCACTGTTCTAGATGACCATTGGACAAAGAGTGTGAGCAGGGATTCCAAACATTTCGAACCTGACTGGTCTGTGCCAATGCTGGGATATGCATCTAAGCCATCTAATCAAGGACTGATTTACGCCTGGAACACCAGGTGAATGCAATTAACTGCACTTAACTAGCTGGTATGGTAGAAAACCAGCAGTACTCTAGGTCCCGAGGACCAGGATTGAGAACCACTGCTCTAGGGAACTTGAGATGTTAACTCTCAAATAGGCAGTGACTGAAAAACATCCACCGTCCGCCCCAGCACAAATCCAGGGAAGTACGCTGCACTGGTGAGACCCACAGGGTGCAGTCAGTTCTGAGACCCACAGGGTGCAGTCAGTTCTGAGACCCGCAGGGTGCAGTCAGTTCTGAGGTACTCATCAAGAAGCACCACAGGCCACCACACAAATCCCTTCCATCTGCTGCAGGCAGCTAGCAGACCCCCAGACACAAATATTAGAAAACCTATATCAGTTCAATCCATACAAACGGTATTTACATATATATATTTATATTTATATGTATATGTATATATATATATATATATGTTGGACCTGGGTGTAATATGATGTCACCAAGAATAGGGATGGTGAGGTTTCAAAGCGTAGATAGGCCTTGTGGACTATTTTTTTGTGGAGAAGGAGAGAGTGTCAAGAGGAGGGTGCCACAGTCAGTCTCATTACATAAGTGGTACACAGAAATAACTAGAGAATCAAAGTAACAGCTGAGACTAGCTTGTTATGTGTGGTACGCTCCTATTACTATTAACTACTACTACTAAATCAATATGCATCATGATGTCGGAGCAGCCAGAACTCCACTCCTCCGGAATTTGAAACAATTGTGCTGCATCCAGTGAAACCCGGATATTTGAGACATTTATGCCGATATATGTAACTTTCACTCCGAAATTTAGTCCGTAAATCATGCACTATTACTTGGTAACAGAAATGTTAGAAGATATAGGAGAGAAGAGCAGAAGAGAGGACAAAATGAGACAACAGAGGAACAAAGGTAAACGAGAAAAAAAAAACTAGAACAGAGGAGATGGATGTAGACATCATTAGTATTCAGGGGAAAGTCCGCATTTTCACTCTAGAGACATGATTAAACACGCCTCTCTCTATCTGTCTCTGTCTCTCTCTCTCATCTATCATTCTGTCCCTCTCCGCACTCAAAGTAATATTTTGGTCTATTTTGTTTACGCATTTCAATTGTATGACAAATTGCCATCAAATTGGATGAACTAATCCTACCTTAAACAAAGTAATATCATTCATGGAATAACCCTAAATGACAAATCTCCATCAAAATGAAATAATTACACTCTAAATTATCGGGTTACTTAAGATCCATCAAGACAAACACTTAATGTTCACTCATTTTATCTAGCTGATATAGCTAGATAAAGCAAACAAATTTGTGTTGGTTCTAATTTAGCTAATTTTAATGTTTTTTTTTTATTGAAACTGTTAATCAACTTTATCTTCTTCGTAATACCTAAGAGCGTCAATAATCATCTTTCTCTCTTGCTTCCTATATTTCTTTTGCTGTAGACTTGTTTTGCATAAACCTGTTTGTTTACTTTACTTACTTTACTTAGCATCTCCAGGGAATTCCCATTGACAAAACTCCTACAAAGGCAATTTGTATTCAAAGAAAAACACATTTATCTTTCCGTGAATATATGCTGAAAAAGTAATAGTCTGTCCATGAGTGACTTTCTACTGTAGCTTTCTTTTTTCCTCCAATGAATAATAATCATAATCGTAAAAGCTTCTCATGTGTTACAAAGCAGTCCTATCAGTGGAGTTAAAGCTCCAGTGCAAAGATTTGAATTCAGTCAAGAAAAGTTTGCTATGGATTTCTAACACGAGGACGGTCATTTTTTCAGTTTTTGATGGTTCATCTGATTGGTTAGAACTTCTCTTTCGATGCTCAGTCAGTTGTCAGTAGGTAAAGGGGGCGTGGCTCTGTCCACCAGCTCAACTCAACCCATTTCTTACTGAGCATCATGTCTGAAGAGGAAGCGTCTAACATGTACAATACAATCAGTACATGTATGAGCCACCAGCATGAAGACAGACTCCTGCATGCTGATTTTGGCTAGTTGGGCAAGCAACTTTCTATTGGACACCTCATTAACTACGCATACTGTCGGCCAATCAGGGCATTCATTGAAATCCGGGTATATTTGTCGTAATTTACACCAGGAAGTAGACTGGATTTGATTGTTAACATCCAGAGGGAGTTTCTAAAATTTTCACAACACTGATAGTTATCATATCCTTGGTAACTTTACATTAACAAGCCCCTTGGTTAAACAATACCATGAGGTTGGGAAATACCATTCTCATTGCACTGGACCTTTACTGTCTACATCCATCTTACCTAAATTCTCTCTCCCTCTCTCTCTCTCTCCCTCTCTCTCTGTCTCTCTCCATGTCTCTCTCTCTCTAGGTTTTGAGAATGACATGGTGACTCTGGTATTGTCTATTGGTCGATGCCACTCACTTCGACGCCTGGCGCTGGGGAGAAACTTTGCCATGAAGTCTAGGTCTGACAAACATATAGTAATGTATAGCCATGCTATATAAATCATTCACTAAGCTAACTCCCTTTCTAACATCCTCCTGATTATTGTTCTTATGTATATGAATGCCATGTTGAAAAGAAAGTACAGTACAAATTCCTTCTTGACTGCTGCTTTTTCTGTCTGACACACAGAGCTCTCACTGATGTTCTTCATCGCATCGCTCAGCTCATTCAGGATGAGGAGTGTGTGAGTGACACTTCTATTTATTTCATTTTCATTTAATTTTATCAATTTATTATCAACTCAGGGATTCTCTGGGATTCAGTTTTTTGTACACAAAT